>NC_057795.1:351156995-351165794 GCF_018294505.1 Triticum aestivum | reverse complement strand
GCTCCCCGCCCCCTGCCGCTGTCGGGCGAGGCCGCCGACGCAGCTGGGCCTCGCGCCCTCGCTGCGGTGCCCAGTGCCCAGTCGGGCTCGCACCCGCACCCGCACCGCCCTGTGCCCGCTAAGGCCCCCGGGCCACTGACTAGGGGGCCCCGCCCCAGAACGTTAAAAAAACTAAAACAAAAATATAAAAAAATAAATAAATAATAAAATAAATAAAAACAATAAATATAATTAATAAAATTAAAATGATTTAATAAAATTATTAATTAATTAATTAATTAATTAAGTTAATTAATCCGGTTTAATTAAATTAATTAACTAGTTAAGATTAATTAAACTGTAATTAGATTAACCTAAACCCTAATTAACCTAAATAGAGAATGACAGGTGGGTCCCACTGGACCCACATGTCAGGGTTGACTCAGTCAACCCCTGTTGACTGCTGACGTCAGCATGACATCATGCTGACGTCATAAATACCTTTTTTCGAATTAATTAAATAAATAATTAAATTCCAAAATTGTTAAAATCTTTTAAAAATCATATCTTTTAATCCGTAACTCGGATTAAAATATTTTCAACATGAAAGTTGCTCAGAACGACGGGACGAATTCGGATACGCAGTCCGTTCGTCCGCCACACCCCCCTAACCTATCGAACCCGCAACTTTCCCCCTCCGGCTCCTCTGCCCGAAAACACGAAACACCGGGAATACTTTCCCGGATGATTCCCCCTTAACCAGTACCACCTCATACCACGTTAGGGCACGCCTAGCATCGCTTCTTGACATGTCATGCCTCGATATGCATCTGTTTACTTGGTATTCATTGTTTCTTCCCCCTCTTCTCTCCGGTAGACTACGAGACCGACGCTGCTGCTGCCCAGTTCGACTACGGAGTTGACGACCCCTCTCTCTTGCCAGAGCAACCAGGCAAGCCCCCCCCCCCTTGATCACCAGATATCGCCTATTCTTCTCTATACTGCTTGCATTAGAGTAGTGTAGCATGTTACTGCTTTCTGTTGATCCTATTCTGATGCATAGCCTGACATTGTTGCTACACCTGTTGATACCTTACCTGCAATCCTAAATGCTTAGTATAGGATGCTAGTTTATCATCATTGGCCCTACATTCTTGTCAGTCTGCCTTGCTATACTATCGGGCCGTGATCACCTGGGAGGTGATCACGGGTATATACTATACATACATACATACTATACAGATGGTGACTAAAGTCGGGTCAGCTCGAAGAGTACCCGCGAGTGATTCACGGATTGGGGGCTGAAAGGACCTTTGTCCCGACGGCCCTCTGGGTGGATCTTTGTGGCGGAGCGACAGGGCAGGTTGAGACCGCCTAGGAGAGAGGTGGGCCTGGCCCTGTTCGGCGTTCGCGGATACTTAACATGCTTAACGAGATCTTGGTATTTGATCTGAGTCGGCTACGAGCCTATACGCACTAACCATCTACGCGGGAGTAGTTATGGGTATCCCGGCGTCGTGGTATCAGCCGAAGCACTTCAGACATCAGCGACGGAGCGGCGCGCGCCGGATTGGAACGTAAGCCTGCTCTTGTATTAAGGGGGCTAGTTCTGCTTCCGGCCGCCCACGCAACGTGCAGGTGTGCTATGGGCGATGGGCCCAGACCCCTGTGCGCTTAGGTTTAGACCGGCGTGCTGGCCTCTCTGCTTTGCCTAGGTGGGGCTGCGACGTGTTGATCTTCCGAGGCCGGGCATGACCCAGGAAAGTGTGTCCGGCCAAATGGGATCGAGCGTGTTGGGCTATGTGGTGCACCCCTGCAGGGAAGTTTAATCTATTCGAATAGACGTGATCTTCGGTAACAGGACGACTTGGAGTTGTACCTTGACCTTATGACAACTAGAACCGGATACTTAATAAAACACACCCTTCCAAGTGCCAGATACAACCGGTGGTCGCTCTACCTCAGGGATATGAGGAGGGGATCGCCGGGTAGGATTATGCTATGAGATGCTATTTGGAGATGCTACTTGGAGGATTTCAATCTACTCTCTTCTACTTGTTGCAAGACGGTGGCTGCGAGAAGCGTAGTCTTCGACAGGATTAGCTATCCCCCTCTTATTCTGGCATTCTGCAGTTCAGTCCACTGATATGGCCTCCTTACACATATACCCATGCATATGTAGTGTAGTTCCTTGCTTGCAAGTACTTTGGATGAGTACTCACGGTTGCTTTCTTCCCCCTTTTTCCCCTTTCCTTTCTTTCTGGTTGTCGCAACCAGATGCTGGAGTCCAGGAGCCAGATGCCACCGTCGACGACGACCCCTACTACACTGGAGGTGCCTACTACTACGTGCTGCCCGCTGATGACGACCAGGAGTAGCTTAGGAGGATCCCAGGCAGGAGGCCTGCGCCTCTTTCGATCTGTATCCCAGTTTGTGCTAGCCTTCTTAAGGCATACTTGTTTAACTTATGTCTGTACTCAGATATTGTTGCTTCCGCTGACTCGTCTATGATCGAGCACTTGTATTCGAGCCCTCGAGGCCCCTGGCTTGTATTATGATGCTTGTATGACTTATTTATGTTTTAGAGTTGTGTTGTGATATCTTCCCGTGAGACCCTGATCTTGATCGTACACATTTGCGTGCATGATTAGTGTACGATTAAATCGGGGGCGTCACAAGTTGGTATCAGAGCCGACTGCCTGTAGGAATCCCCCTTCCACACTCCTTGGCCGAAGTCGAGTATAGTCACTACAAAACTTTTACTAACATGGTTGTGAGCCTTACGGGCCCACGTCGCCATTGGGGGGTACTAGGGTCTTTTACTCCTCGACCTTTACTCTGGGACTCTGAACTCTTTTCTACTTGGGTTAAACGAATTTACTAACTCTAACATTAGGATCCCGTTACCACGTTCACCCCAAAGTTGGATAAGCCATAGTTATTCTGCAGGATAGCATTTTGAATAGTGCCCGTGTTGTCATTTGACTCCATTGAAACATCTTTGTTTTCAGATGGAACCCGCGAGGCAGGTCGTGCGCCACACTGCGGCCATTGGTGCCTCAGGATCACCTGCTGTGCTAGCTGATATGATGACCTATCTGGGTTATCGCTGGCACCCTGAGTACACCGTCTACGAGGAGTACCAGGACTTTAACCAGGAGCAGTACCGTGCCATCGTCCACCTCTACTCTCGGGAGTATGAGTCCACTACCGTGCTGCACACCGCTCATGGTGTTGGAGTGACCATCGAGATGGCAGTCCACGATGCGGCTCATGCTGCTCTGACACGTCTTCATGGAGAGTATCAGGCATTGGACACTTCCCCTTTCAGGCACATTCCTATCGCATTTGACGTTGGTGCGGAGGGATACTACACTGCCGCCTACTCCACCGTCACCCGAGAGCCTTTCCACCATCAGCGCCTGGTTCTGCATGCTGATGGGCTGGACCGAGCTAACAGAGCTCTTCGCCACGAGTTGTACACCACTCGTCAGCACCTTTACAGGGCTCTGACGCGGTTGCACCCCTTTGTCCGGTCTGGACAGCTGCCGCGTTCTTCGATCTACCCAGCCAGGACCGTGATGCCCCACGGTGTCGGATGGCCAGAGGTGGGAGGCTACTCTCCCGCACTTGGTCCTCTTCTGCCACCTGAGCGTCGGGTTCTACACCAGAGTATCCGCGGCCCCCAGGCCACTGACGTGGAGGACTATCCGTTGCCTCACTACCAGCTGTCAGGTTACAGCTACCTTCACAGTACCTCCTGGGACTGATGTAGTCTTGTTCATTAGTCTTAGATGCACTCGCGATCCTGCGTGCCGCCTATGATGACTTAGTCTATGTACGGAACTCTGTGTACTGAACTATATGTCCGACCCCTTTTGTAAGTTATGCCGACTATCTATGTGGTATCTGTCGTGCTCCTTTCATTATGCATGTTTCATCATGAATGACTCTTGTCTATGCAAATTTCTCAATACTGAACTACCCCTATTGTATATTAGCAGGATGGTTAGACCAGCTGGTCGTGGTCGTGGTGGCAACTTCCCACCACCGCCTGAGTACATGGCTGGTATGATCCAACAGCTTGAGATGAATCGCCAGTTCATGGAAAACATGATGGCTCAGTTTCCTCGCCCCAATATGAACCAGCATCCAAACACAACAACTCTGCAGGATTTCATACGCCTCAACCCAAGTGTGTACCGCAGCTCAACCCAGCCGCTTGATGCTGATGACTGGCTCCGTGACATTACCTATGAGATGGAGTCTGCTGATGTAGCCCCTGCCAGCTATGTCACTTTTGCTTCCTTCTTCCTGAAGGGACCCGCAGCGCAATGGTGGGACAGCCACAGGCGTACTCTGCCAGTTGGGACAATCATCTCCTGGCCAGACTTTCAGGCTGCCTTCCGTGCCCGCTTCATTCCTCAGGGAATCATGGACAGGAAGAAGCGTGAGTTCCGCAACCTCACACAGGGCAACAAAACTGTGGAAGCTTATCAGCAGGAGTTTCTGGACTTATCCCGCTATGCTGAAGAAGACATTGCAACTGATGCTCGCAGACAGGAGAAGTTCCGTGAAGGCCTTCAAGCTGACATCAAGCTCACACTTCTAGTGCATGACTTTGCCGATTTCGCCACCTTGGTGAACAAGGCCATCAATGTCGAGACTGGTCTGCAAGAACACCAGAGCTCTCAAAGGCGCAACCGTGACGCGGGCTCATCTTCGGGCCCGCCCTCGCAGAAACGTAAGATATGGATCCCGAACAGCATGTACAGTCCAAATGCACCTGCCCCAAGGCAGTCTTATGCCGCACCTCGTCTGCCGGCTGCTCCAACTAGGCAGCCGAGGCTTCCAGCTCCGCCACCCCAAGCTCCTGTTCCCACTCCCAATAATGGCCTGTGCTACAAGTGTGGTCAACCAGGTCACCGTGCTAGGGATTGCTTTCAGAATCAGAATCAACTGGCCCTTCCAGCTACTGGCCGTGGAAACAACCAGGCCCGCAACAACAATGCCAAGTCTTATGGCCGTGTTCATGCCAACCACGTTGATCTGAATGAAGCTCAAGACCAGCCTGCTACTGTGATGGGTACACTCCTCGTAAATTCAGTACCTGCATCTGTTTTATTCGATACAGGTGCATCGCATTCATTCATGTCAGAAGATTTTGCATGCTTGCACGACATTAAATGTGAGGACATGAATGCTTCACTATTAGTACACACTCCTGCGGGCCAATGTCGAACCTCCATGATTTGCAACGACGTCCCTATAGAAATCGAAGGACTGGAATTCCTTGTCTCTCCTATCGTACTGAAGTCCTGTAGCATTGATCTCATTCTGGGAATGAATTGGTTAAAAGCGCATACTGCTTCTATCGTTTGCGCCACCAAGACCGTCCATCTGCTACACCCTTCTGATGAGATAATAAGCTACAATGCCCATCTGGTTAAGAATGCCGAGGTAAGGCTCTATGCATTGAATGCATTGAACGCCGCACCACTCGAGGGCATTGAAAACATTCCCGTCGTGCGTGACTTCCTCGACGTCTTTCCAGAAGAACTCCCAGGGATTCCCCCCGCTAGAGCTGTCGAATTCGTCATCGACTTGAAACCAGGCACTACTCCTATAGCCAAGCGACCCTACAAGATGCCGCCGCATGAACTCCTTGAGCTTAAGGAGGAAATCGATAACTCTCTTCGAAGTGGTTTCATTCGCCCAAGTTGCTCTCCTTGGGGAGCACCATCTCTCTTTGTCAAGAAGAAAGATGGGACAAACCGATTGGTCCAGGACTACCGTCCTATAAATCAAGCTACCATTCAGAATAAGTATCCTCTTCCTCGGATCAATGATCTGTATGATCAATTGGCTGGTTCATCAGTGTTCTCTAAACTCGACTTGAGGTTGGGTTACCACCAGATCCGTGTTCGTGAGGAAGATATCCCCAAGACCGCCTTTGTGAATCGTTATGGTTCATACGAGTACACCGTCATGTCTTTCGGCTTAACCAATGCTTCAGCCACCTTCTCTCGCCTGATGAACTATATATTCATGGATTACCTCGACAAGTTCGTCGTGGTTTATCTGGATGATATTCTGGTATTTTCCAAGAACGAAGAGGAACATGCTGAACATCTTCGCCTCGTGCTGGAAAAGCTACGAGAGCATCAACTTTATGCCAAGTTCTCCAAATGTGAATTCTGGCTTCCCGAAGTAACCTACCTCGGGCATGTCATCTCTAAGGATGGTATTGCCGTCAACCCTGAACGAGTTCAGGCTATTCTCGATTGGACTCCTCCGAAGAACGTTAAGCAAGTCAGAAGTTTTCTCGGTCTCGCCAGCTACTGCCGTCGATTCGTCGAGAACTTCTCCAAGATTGCCAGGCCTCTGACTAACCTATTGCATAAGGGCGTCAAGTTCCAATGGACAGATAAATGTCAGGAAAGTTTCCAGGCACTCAAGGACAAGTTGACTTCTGCCCCAGTACTAGCTCCTCCTGATACTAAGAAGGACTTCGTCATTTACTGCGACGCTTCCCGTCAAGGACTAGGCTGTGTCCTAATGCAAGAGCGCAAAGTGGTTGCTTATGCCTCTCGGCAATTGCGCCCTCACGAAGAGAACTACCCAGTTCATGACCTCGAACTTGCTGCTGTCATTCATGCACTAAAACAGTGGCGACATTACCTACTCGGTAATCGTTGCGAGATCTTCACTGACCACCAAAGTCTGAAGTATCTATTTACTCAGCCAGACCTGAACCTCCGTCAGCAGAGATGGATGGAGATTGTTGCAGACTTTGATTTGGGTATTTCCTATACCCCAGGCAAGGCTAATGTAATGGCTGATGCCTTGAGCCGCAAGTCTTACTGCAACCACCTCCAGGTTCACAAGGTTCAGCCCTCACTTGTTGAAGAATTCAGAAAGCTAAACCTCCATATTGTTCCTCCGAGTGCACTCGCTCCCCCTCCTCCGGAGTTCCGCAAGATGAATCTCCGTGTTGTTTCCCAGGGTTCCCTCTATACCCTGGCTATTGAGCCCGATCTCGTGGGCACCATTAAGACAATGCAGGGATTTGACTCTGAAGTCTACAAGATTAAGCAAGACCTCCAAGAAGGAAGTCCCTCATCCTTCACTATTGCTGATGATGGCGCCTTGTACTTCAAAGGCCGCCTAGTGGTGCCATGTAAGAAGGAAAACCTGAATATGACCCAGGAGGTTATGAAAGAAGCTCATGATACGCCTCTTTGTATCCATCCTGGTAGTACGAAGATGTATCAAGACATCCGCCAGAGATTCTGGTGGTCTAACATGAAGCAAGACATTGCTCGTTATGTTGCTGAATGTGACGTTTGCCGTCGTATCAAAGCAGAACATCAAAGGCCTGCTGGAACTCTGCAACCTATATCTATTCCGGAATGGAAATGGGACCATGTCGAGATGGACTTCGTTACTGGATTCCCCAAATCGCAGAAAGGCAATGATGCTATTCTTGTCGTCATTGACCGACTTTCTAAAGTTGCACATTTTCTGGCTGTCAAGGAAACGATCACTGCTAGTCAGTTGGCAAACCTCTACATGACCAGAATTGTCTCGCTTCACGGTATTCCATTGGTTATCAGTTCGGACCGTGGCAGTTTATTCACTTCAAGATTCTGGGCAAGTTTCCAAGAAGCTATGGGCACTCATCTGTCTTTCAGCACTGCTTTTCATCCTCAGTCACAAGGGCAAGTTGAACGTGTCAACCAAGTTCTCGAAGACATGCTTCGAGCTTGTGTTATTTCCTTCGGCAAGAAATGGGAGGAATCTCTTCCGTATGCTGAGTTCTCTTATAATAATAGCTATCAAGCTAGTCTGAAGATGGCCCCCTTCGAAGTGCTATATGGACGAAAGTGCCGAACCCCTCTGAACTGGTCAGAAACTGGGGAACGTCCACTCTTCGGTCCGGATATTATCCAACATGCCGAAGAGCAAGTCCGCATTATTCGCGAGAATCTCAAGACTGCTCAGTCACGCCAAAAGAGTAATTATGACCGTCATCATAAAGACATGGTCTATCAACCTGGCGAAAAGGCCTATCTTCGAGTTACACCAATGAAGGGTGCTCACTGCTTCGGGATCAAGGGCAAGCTAGCTCCTCGCTATATTGGCCCATTCACTATTCTCGAGAGGCGTGGAAAGGTGGCATATCAACTGGAGCTTCCGCCGAACCTTTCTCAGGTTCACGATGTGTTCCATGTGTCACAACTCCGCCGTTGCTTCAAGGACCCAATCCGAGCTGTGGATCATGAAGTGCTCGAATTGCAACAGGACCTCTCCTATAAAGAGCATCCGGTCCGCATTCTCGACCAAGCTGAACGCCGCACACGTCAGAAGGCGATCAAGTTCCTGAAGGTCCAGTGGTCGAATCACTCTGAAGACGAAGCCACCTGGGAACGCGAGGATCGTCTTTGTGATGAATACCCCGCACTGTTTCCTTCTACCTCCTAAAATCTCGGGACGAGATTTCTTGTAGTGGAGGAGATTTGTAACGCCCGGATAATCTTGCTACAGTAATCCCACGCTAATCATGGCACGTCATCCCGATTACTGTTGCTTTCCTCGCAATAATTCGAAACCGTTCAAATTCAAAATTCAAATTGATGAAAACAATAAAAGTTTTCAAAATTTAAAATAAAATTGTTCGGTGGTTGACCAATATTACAAAGGTAATTATAGTGCAACAGACGTATTTTTATAAAATGGCTAAATGGATTAAATGTTTTAAACAGAAAAGAAATAATAAAAGAAAATACAAAAGGAAAAAAAAACAAAACAAAAGGAGGG
>NC_057795.1:351141803-351156415 GCF_018294505.1 Triticum aestivum | reverse complement strand
TCTTGGCCGGCGCCGTGTCCCTCGCCGTGGCCACCGGCCTCCCTCGCTCCTCCTCCTCCCCTGAACCCCCACCACCTCGCCCCGACCTCGCTTCGTCCGCCCCGACGCACCGCCCGGCCACCACCGCCTCCTTCCCGCGGCTCCTGGCCGCGCCCGCCAGGGCCGTCGCCGTCCGGGGCCTTCCCTGCTCCCCGCCCCCTGCCGCTGTCGGGCGAGGCCGCCGACGCAGCTGGGCCTCGCGCCCTCGCTGCGGTGCCCTCGGGCACGGGTGCCCAGTGCCCAGTCGGGCTCGCACCCGCACCCGCACCGCCCTGTGCCCGCTAAGGCCCCCGGGCCACTGACAAGGGGGCCCCGCCCCAGAACGTTAAAAAAAATAAAAAAAAATATAAAAAAATAAATAAATAATAAAATAAATAAAAACAATAAATAAAATTAATAAAATTAAAATGATTTAATAAAATTATTAATTAATTAATTAATTAATTAAGTTAATTAATCCGGTTTAATTAAATTAATTAACTAGTTAAGATTAATTAAACTGTAATTAGATTAACCTAAACCCTAATTAACCTAAATAGAGAATGACAGGTGGGTCCCACTGGACCCACATGTCAGGGTTGACTCAGTCAACCCCTGTTGACTGCTGACGTCAGCATGACATCATGCTAACGTCATAAATACCTTTTTTCGAATTAATTAAATAAATAATTAAATTCCAAAATTGTTAAAATCTTTTAAAAATCATATCTTTTAATCCGTAACTCGGATTAAAATATTTTCAACATGAAAGTTGCTCAGAACGACGGGACGAATTCGGATACGCAGTCCGTTCGTCCGCCACACCCCCCTAACCTATCGAACCCGCAACTTTCCCCCTCCGGCTCCTCTGCCCGAAAACACGAAACACCGGGAATACTTTCCCGGATGATTCCCCCTTAACCAGTACCACCTCATACCACGTTAGGGCACGCCTAGCATCGCTTCTTGACATGTCATGCCTCGATATGCATCTGTTTACTTGGTATTCATTGTTTCTTCCCCCTCTTCTCTCCGGTAGACTACGAGACCGACGCTGCTGCTGCCCAGTTCGACTACGGAGTTGACGACCCCTCTCTCTTGCCAGAGCAACCAGGCAAGCCCCCCCCCCCTTGATCACCAGATATCGCCTATTCTTCTCTATACTGCTTGCATTAGAGTAGTGTAGCATGTTACTGCTTTCTGTTGATCCTATTCTGATGCATAGCCTGACATTGTTGCTACACCTGTTGATACCTTACCTGCAATCCTAAATGCTTAGTATAGGATGCTAGTTTATCATCATTGGCCCTACATTCTTGTCAGTCTGCCTTGCTATACTATCGGGCCGTGATCACCTGGGAAGTGATCACGGGTATATACTATACATACATACATACTATACAGATGGTGACTAAAGTCGGGTCAGCTCGAAGAGTACCCGCGAGTGATTCACGGATTGGGGGCTGAAAGGACCTTTGTCCCGATGGCCCTCTGGGTGGATCTTTGTGGCGGAGCGACAGGGCAGGTTGAGACCGCCTAGGAGAGAGGTGGGCCTGGCCCTGTTCGGCGTTCGCGGATACTTAACACGCTTAACGAGATCTTGGTATTTGATCTGAGTCGGCTACGAGCCTATACGCACTAACCATCTACGCGGGAGTAGTTATGGGTATCCCGGCGTCGTGGTATCAGCCGAAGCACTTCAGACGTCAGCGACGGAGCGGCGTGCGCCGGATTGGAACGTAAGCCTGCTCTTGTATTAAGGGGGCTAATTCTGCTTCCGGCCGCCCACGCAACGTGCAGGTGTGCTATGGGCGATGGGCCCAGACCCCTGTGCGCTTAGGTTTAGACCGGCGTGCTGGCCTCTCTGCTTTGCCTAGGTGGGGCTGCGACGTGTTGATCTTCCGAGGCCGGGCATGACCCAGGAAAGTGTGTCCGGCCAAATGGGATCAAGCGTGTTGGGCTATGTGGTGCACCCCTGCAGGGAAGTTTAATCTATTCGAATAGACGTGATCTTCGGTAACAGGACGACTTGGAGTTGTACCTTGACCTTATGACAACTAGAACCGGATACTTAATAAAACACACCCTTCCAAGTGCCAGATACAACCGGTGGTCGCTCTACCTCAGGGATATGAGGAGGGGATCGCCGGGTAGGATTATGCTATGAGATGCTATTTGGAGATGCTACTTGGAGGATTTCAATCTACTCTCTTCTACTTGTTGCAAGACGGTGGCTGCGAGAAGCGTAGTCTTCGACAGGATTAGCTATCCCCCTCTTATTCTGGCATTCTACAGTTCAGTCCACTGATATGGCCTCCTTACACATATACCCATGCATATGTAGTGTAGTTCCTTGCTTGCGAGTACTTTGGATGAGTACTCACGGTTGCTTTCTTCCCCCTTTTTCCCCTTTCCTTTCTTTCTGGTTGTCGCAACCAGATGCTGGAGTCCAGGAGCCAGATGCCACCGTCGACGACGACCCCTACTACACTGGAGGTGCCTACTACTACGTGTTGCCCGCTGATGACGACCAGGAGTAGCTTAGGAGGATCCCAGGCAGGAGGCCTGCGCCTCTTTCGATCTGTATCCCAGTTTGTGCTAGCCTTCTTAAGGCATACTTGTTTAACTTATGTCTGTACTCAGATATTGTTGCTTCCGCTGACTCGTCTATGATCGAGCACTTGTATTCGAGCCCTCGAGGCCCCTGGCTTGTATTATGATGCTTGTATGACTTATTTATGTTTTAGAGTTGTGTTGTGATATCTTCCCGTGAGACCCTGATCTTGATCGTACACATTTGCGTGCATGATTAGTGTACGATTAAATCGGGGGCGTCACACTTGTGCACGGGCAGTTGCAACGCCGCGCGGCAAGGCTTGCCGGACGACCGTCAGAGTCCTCCGTGGGTTCCTTTGGAGCCATTCAAGAACAAAGCATTCAAGATAAAGAGACAAGGCCCCCGCAAGAGGATCTTGCCGGGAAGAGACAAGGCCCCGGCAAGAGGAGCTTGCCGGGAAGGCCAACCACGACACTTCAAGAAACTTGCCTCGATGCACCGCACGTCCCGGCAAGGTCCGGTGAGCGACAAGCTTCTGGACTCGACAAGACGACGACCCCGACAAGGTACTCGCCGGGGGCCTGCTGCCACTCTGTACCCACGCTCCAGCGCACCCACCCGCGTGTCCCCATGAGGCTTCCTCAAGGGCGCGTGGCGGGAGCCTGTGCAGCCAGGGGTACGCGGTGGCAAGCGGAGATGAAGAGAAGGCCATCGTGGCAAACGGTGGCGCTCCTAACGGTCACTTTTTGCACTGTTTAGGCAACTCAGACAGGCATTCAATGACCTTGTCCCCTGCCGTCAGAGTTAGGTTGGGTGCACTGTGTCCACAGTAGCGGTAGCTGCACCTACCGCATCCTTTTCCATTTTTATCCTTCTAGTCTACGTTGCCACATGTCGGTGACCCCTTGAAAGTATAAAAGGAGGCCCAAGCGCAACGTAGAAGGGGTTCGGCTCATTCGAAACATCAGGAACACTCTCACGCTCGGTCTGGCAGCGTCCATCGCTCCTGAGCAAGAATTCAATACACACAAACAAGCAGCAGTAGGGTTTTACGCATCCGTGTGGCCCGAAGCTGGGTAAAACTGCTCGTGTGTACTGCCTCGATCCTCTCTTTGCGCGGCCTCCGCCCTCCTCTGAACCGAAAGGGGCCCGGTCCCCATAGGTGTTGGTGGATCAGTTTCCTTGACATCTTTGGCGCGCCAGGTAGGGGGCGTCGATATTGTGCGAACCCGATCCGGCATGCACGCGAGCTAAATCTTCATCGTCTTCATCGACATGCCACCGAAGAAGAAGGATTCGGAGGCAGCTGTTCCGTCTGCGTCGCTTTCACCGCCTCCAGAGCAAACGGGTGGTGGAGTGGACGCCGGCGGAAGAATGGGCGTCGACGAGGGAGCCCTCAGTGCGGCCAAGTCCAAGGACAAGGCGGCACAGACCTCGGCGTCCATGCGCGCACCGCGCCCCTCTCAGGAGGCGCGGGACCAGCAGCGTCATGGCGTTCGCAGCGCCATACGTCCGCTGGGCCAAGATCAAGCTGGTGGTTCTCGTGGCGCTCAAGACCAACATGCACGTCAACATGCTGGCTCGAGCGAAGTACGGTCGCCTGGACGGGACATTGCTCCTTCTAACGTGGTTAGGAGTCCGAGCACGCCCCACTCCTCGCACCGTTCACCTCCCCGCCCACCACTCCAGCTGAAGCCTTGGCGCGAGCTCAACTGCTCCTAGACTATCCTCCGACAGCGGACAAGACCGACGAATGGAGGGCCACTATCCAGAGTCTCATCGGCTTCGCCAACGGCGACACTGCGCGGCAACCAAGCACCTCGCTGCCGCGGCAGGACAGCCGGACGCGAGCCGATGGCAACAAGACCGGGGGAGGTGCGACTTCCATGCACTCTCCACTACGAAGGCCAAAATCGCCGACTCGCCGGGTCCACCCCGACAGCGGCTCCACCGCGTCGTCGGACCCACGAGCTCGTCGCGACCAGTGCCAAGTTCTCCATGAACGACAACAAGAAGACGCTCAAACCCGCATCGAGCGCCGAAGAGAAGCGCGACGTCAATCCGACAAGCACGCTGGGCCCTCTGTTGACATGCATGCGCCAGGGGAACCCGGCGATCTGCCGTACGCGGTAGGTTGTCCTGCGTTCACCCATGAGCTGCGGCAAGTCCAGTGGCCCAACACAAAGAATTTCAAACCAGACGTACCAGAGAAGTACGACGGCAAGACGCATCCGTCGGAGTTTCTCAACATCTACACCATCGCGGTGCAGGCTGCCGGGGGACGGGACGACAAGATCCTTGCCAACTACTTCCCACTGGTACTCAAGCCCAACGTCAGGTCCTGGCTCATGCACTTGCCGGACAATTCCATCTCCTCTTGGGCAGATTTATGCCATCAGTTTGTCGGCGCCTTTACAGGCGGCCACAAGCCACATGGCCAAGAGAGCGATCTTCATCTGCTCGCCCAGAAGGAAGGAGAGCCACTGCGCAAGTACATTCAGAGATTCAGCCATGTACAGCACAACATCCCAGACGTCCACCCCGCCGCGATCATCAGCGCGTTCCATCAGAACGTGCGAAACCGAAGGATGAGGGAGGAGATGGCGATGTGTAAGATCAGAGACGTCAGCGAGCTTTACGCCCTGGCCGACAAGTGCGCACGCGCTGAAGAGGGGAGGAGGCTCCCCGGAGAGAGTACAGGAGCAGGAGGATCCGACAGTGAGGATGCCGCCCCGACAAGGAAAGGCCAGCGGCGGAACAACAGAATGAAAAAGGGCAAGGAAGTGCTAGCTGTCGAGCAGACCGGCAACGGAGGTGGCGCCAAGGAAGCTAAAGCTGGTGGCTCCAACAAGGAGGCCTAGCCTGTGGCAGCCACCGACAAGCAGGACAGCTCCGGCAAGCAGTATTGTAAGATTCACCGCACCAAGGGTCACGATCTCCAGAACTGCAAGAAAGTCGAACATCTTGTTGAGCAACAGAAAGCTGAGTATGAGCGGCGCGACAAGGAGAAGGCCCAGGAAGGAACTGGTGGATCCGGCAAGAAACGTCCCGGCCGAGGAGGACGCCGCGGCAAGGCCAAGCAGCGGCAAGGAGACAGACCTCCCCGCGGCCGCGACAAGGATGAATATGACGACGACGACGAAGACATGGATGATGACGAGGCCGATGAGCAGGAATTTTAGAAAGCCACAGAGGTCCTGTGCATTGACGGTGGCGCCTCTCTGCATACTTCGCACCGCCAACTCAAGCAGTGGATGCGGGAAGTGAATGCAGCAGAGCCATCCATAGAGTCATGCAAGCCCCTGAAATGGTCCAGCGCACCTATCATCTTCGACATTGAGGACCACCCTAATCGCGTAACTGCGGTCGGGTGTTTGCCGATGTTGGTTTCTCCAACTATCCGCAATCTCAAGGTCACGAAGATGCTAGTTGACGGCGGGGCTGGCTTGAACCTAATATCCTCCGCGGTCCTCCAGAAACTTCAGATCCCTGACAGCGAGCTCGAGGAGACCGGCACATTCCAAGGAATCAGCCCGGGAAGAAGCAAGCCGAAGGGAAAGATCACGCTGCCGGTCACATTTGGCAGCGAGCTGAACTTCAGGACTGAGAGGGTCACGTTTGACGTTGCCAACTTTCCATTACCTTACAATGGAATCCTTGGCCGTCCGGCACTCGCCAAGTTCATGGCAGCATCTCACTATGCGTACAACATACTGAAAATGCCAGGCCCAATAAGTGTCATCTCTGTCCCTGGTGACAAGAAGGATGCTCTTATCTGTGCCGACAAGATTTACCGGGAAGCGGCAGCCGCAGCAGAGTGCAAGACACTTGCCGCTGAAGCTCCCGGAGGGAAGAAGAAGACCAAGTCCGGCAAGAGCTCTGATGCCTACTCCGACAAGCGCACCTCTTCGGAGTGCTGCGCTACCGTCGAGGACGCACCATCAAGCTCCACTGGCAAGTGTAAGAAGGCAATGGCAGCTCCACCTGAGACTAAGAAGGTGTCCGCCAAGGAGGATGGCACTGGTGGTACCTTCACCATCAGCGCCACTCTTGACCCCAAATAGGAAAGCGCGCTCGTTGCTTTCCTGCGGGCGAATGTCAACGTGTTTGCATGGCAACCGTCTGATATCCCCGGTGTTCCCAGGAAAGTAATCGAGCACCACCTTGCCGTCTGTCCTCATGCGCGGCCCGTCAAGCAGAGAGTCAGGAAGCAGGCAGTGGAGCGCCAAGAATTCATCGCAGAAGAAATCAAGAAGTTGGAAGCAGCAGGCCTTGTCAGAGGAGTGCTCCATCCCACATCGTTGGCCAATCCTGTTGTTGTGCGAAGGCTAATGGAAAATGGAGACTTTGTATTGACTTCACTGATGTTAATAAAGCTTGTCCCAAAGACCCATTTCCCTTGCCGCGTATTGACCAGATTGTTGACTCCACAGCCGGATGTGATTTGCTTTCATTTCTTGATGCATACTCAGGATACCATCAGATCTTCATGGCAGAAGAGGATGAAGAGAAAACCGCATTTATCACCCCATGTGGCACGTACTGCTTCATACGGATGCCTTTCGGTTTGAAGAATGCTAGATCAACATTCGCAAGGATAGTCCACCGTGCTTTTGAGCCGCAAATGCACAGAAATGTGGAAGCCTACATGGATGATATAGTGGTCAAGAGCAAAAACAAGGCTACTCTGATTCAAGATCTAGATGAAACTTTTGTAAATCTGCACAGGATCAACCTCAAGCTCAATCCTGAGAAGTGCGTGTTCGGAGTCCCTTCCGGCAAGCTTCTCGGGTTCTTTGTGTCACAGCGGGGGATTGAAGCCAATCCCGACAAGATCAAAGCCATCGAGCAGATTGAAGCACCAAAGCGCGTCAAGGATGTACGAAAGCTTGCCGGTTGCGTGGCTGCTCTCAGCAGATTTATCTCTAAGTCCGCAGAGCGCGCCTTGCCGTTTTTCAAAATATTGAAAAAGGCAGGTCCGATGAAATGGACTCCAGAAGCGGAGGCCGCGCTACAGGACTTGAAGAGGTACCTGTCCTCCACTCCAATACTTGTCGCACCTAAGCCACAAGAGAAGTTGCTGCTATATCTGGCAGCAACCAATCAAGTGGTTAGTGCTGCGTTAGTAGCAGAGAGGGAGGCAGACGATGAGCCGGCAACCGCGGCAAGTGAATCCAGCGACAAGCAGGGGGCTTCTCCGACAAGCTCTGGCCCCAACAAAGTTGAGTCTGCGCAGGCATGCAAGGAGATGCAGAGGAAAATGGTGCAGCGCCCAGTTTACTTTGTCAGTTCCCTTCTACAGGGGGCTAGATCAAGGTATTCTGGCGTACAGAAATTGCTTTTCGGCCTTCTCATGGCCTCGAGAAAGCTGCGCCATTACTTCCAGGCACATGAGATAACAGTTGTCACTCGCTTTCCATTGAAGAGGATACTGCAAAATCAAGAAGCAACCGGCAGGATTATCGAGTGGGCACTGGAACTGTCAAGCTTTGGCCTCAAGTTTGAGAGTACTTCCACTATACAGAGCAGAGCATTGGCAGAATTCATAGCGGAATGGACGTCGACACCAGACGAAGAAACTCCAGAAACAAGCATCCCCGTCAAAGAGGCAAGCAAAGAGTGGCTGATGTACTTTGATGGTGCCTTCTCGCTGCAAGGCGCCGGCGCAGGCGTGCTGCTTATCGCACCCACCGGAGAGCACCTCAAGTACGTAGTTCAAATGCATTTTCCCAAGGAGCAAGCAACGAACAATACCGCGGAGTATGAAGGTTTGCTTGCCGGACTCAGAATTGCGGCAGACCTTGGGATCCACAAGCTCATTGTCAGGGGTGACTCGCAGTTGGTCGTCCGCCAAGTAAACAAAAGCTATCAGAGTCCGTTGATGGAAGCATATGTTGATGAAGTAAGGAAGCTAGAAGCACACTTTGACGGCCTGCAAATGGAACATGTTCCACGAACTCAGAACGATATTGCTGACGGCCTGTCAAAGTGCGCAGCACTAAAGTTACCTGTGGAACCAGGGATTTTTGTGCTCAAGCTGACTCAACCATCCGTAACACCGTCGACTGGATAGAGAAAGAAGAGGAAGTTGGTTTCTGATGACTACTTTCCGGCAGAGCTTCCCGAAGCCGCCGCCAAGAAGGTCCCCAAGATCGACGCCAAGAGTGCTGAGGAGCAGTCTGCTCCGGCGAACCTCTTGGTTTGTTCCGTTGAAGCAGACGCTCCCGACAAGTTTTGCTCTGGCAAGCTTGCCGGGGAATATCACGCTCCGGCCGAACCGCAGGTTCTTGCCATAGAAGCGGATGTTCCCACAGAAACAGATATGCCTTTAGCCCTTGTTGTCGAGCCGCAAGCTCCAGCATGGGCGCAGTAGATCGTCCGTTTCCTTCAGACAGGAGAGCTTCCCGAAGAGCAAGAAGAAGCGGAAAGAGTAGCCCGACAGTCAAGTATGTACAAGTTTGTCGACAACACACTGTACAGAATAAGACTCAACGGTGTGAAATTGAAGTGCATTCGCCGGGAAGATGGACAACAGCTGTTGGCAGAGATACATGGAGGCATATGTGGTCACCACATTGGCGCAAGAGCACTTGCCGGCAAAGCATTCCGACAAGGTTTCTTCTGGCCGACAGCCCTCCAGGATGCAACTGCACAAGTAACCAAGTGTGAAGCGTGCCAGTTCCATTCCAAACAGATACACCAGCCAGCTCAAGCTCTCCAGACGATCCCTTTATCCTGGCCATTTTCGGTCTGGGGGCTCGACATCCTCGGCCCCTTTCCCCGAGCTGTCGGGGGCTTTGAGTTCTTGTACGTCGCCATCGACAAGTTCACAAAGTGGCCGGAAGTGGAACCAGTGAGGAAGGTGACAGCACAGTCAGCAGCCAAGTTCTTCAGGTCGATTGTTTGCCGTTTCGGGATACCTAACAGGATCATCACCGACAACGGCATGCAATTTACGAGCCGCACCTTCATGCAGTACGTCCAAGATCTTGGCGCCAGGGTCTGCTTCGCTTCTGTTGCTCATCCGAGAAGCAACGGTCAAGCGGAGAGGGCAAATGCTGAAGTGCTGCGAGGCCTCAAGACCAGAACTTTCGACAGGCTGCACAAGTGCGGAAGAAACTGGATCGAGGAGCTGCCGGTGGTTCTTTGGTCGATCAGGACGACACCAAATCGAGCCACTGGCCAGACACCCTTCGCTCTAGTCTACGGAGCAGAGGCAGTCCTCCCCACGGAACTCGTTTATGGGTCACCTTGAGTGCTCGCTTATGATGAGCTCGAGCAAGAGCAGTTGCGCCAAGATGACGCGCTGCTCCTTGAGGAGGACCGTCTTTAGGCTGCTGTGCGAGTCGCTCGCTACCAGCAAGCTTTGCGTCGCTACCATAGCCGCAAAGTTAAAACCAGGAGCTTCGAGGAAGGCGACCTTGTTCTTCGGCGTGTTCAGTCCGCCAAGAATTCCAACAAGTTGACGCCAAAGTGGGAAGGCCCTTATCGGGTGAAACGAGTCACTAGGCCCGGCGCTGTCCGCCTTGAGACCGAAGATGGCATTCCGGTGAGCAACTCCTGGAACATTGAACATCTTCGCAAGTTTTACCCGTAGGGCGCGGTTGCCGGAAGCTTTTCCGGCAACCACCTTTTGTACAAGTCTTGCCACTGTTGCATGTAATCCTTTGTACAAAGCCGGGCGCAGACCCCGTGCACCAGTAAAGTTCATGTGCCCCGCACATTTGTCAGTTTTTTTTATGCTATAAACCTTTTTTGCATATGTTATGTGACACTTTGTGCAGCACCACACCCCGGTAAGCGATAACGAGCCCAAGGCTCCATATCATTACTTTATTTCTCTATTTCTTTCTCAAAAGAAGGAAGGTTCCCTCGCCCACAAGGTTTACCGGGGGGGAAGGAGAAGATAATGGTGTGGACCAGGCCGTTCAAGAAAGTTTCTCCTTGCCGGGAAGCAGACGACAGAAAAGCTAAGTTGCTAAAAGTTTGAGCAATCAGTTTTTTAAGTTTTTGAGTTATTTTACTTGAACGACCGTGCTTTGTATGGAAAACCTATGCGCGGAGGAACCAACTCGTAGCTAGCTGCGCCCTTACTTTATTTCGAGTCCGCTCAACAACTTAAGTGAGCTGCAACTAGTTGTAACAAGGTTGCTTGTCGGTAGCGACCCCGCCAGCAGGCTGCTGAAGTTCCGCACTCGGCGCTCGCGGCACGGGTGCCTGCACCGGCAAGTTTCCCTAGAAAGCGTAGGGCAGAACCATACAAAGCCAAGAGTCGAGTAAAGGAAGTAACACAGCAATTTTTTGCCTAAGATAGAGTTATATTACAAAAATAACTTGTCGCGCCTCTAATAAAGTGTTCCCATGACATGACTGGCAGCGACAAGAAAAGAAGAAAACGGACGGCCTAATCTACGCGACCGCCGTCAACCCTTTTGACCTCGTTCACCCTGTCCACAATGGGTGCGACGAGGGCCTTAAGTGCGTCAAGATCAGCGTCCGCCGGCAGCCTCTTGAGGACGTTGGTGAGGTTGAGGCCCGGATTGCGGAAGGCCACCTTCACCAGCACCTTCTCCAGAACTCCGGCACAAATCGAGCGTGACTCATCGGCCAACTGCTTTGGGATCCGTTCCCGGAGTTACTGGAGCGCCGCCGCCACGCCTTTGAAGAACAGAGTGAGCTTGGCGCTGGGTTGGAGGTTATCGTCGGAGGAGTACCCGAAGCCTTCCACCCCCAATTGCACCAGCTCCTCTTTGATGACTGCAGCAATATTCACGAGGCCCTCCGTCCAGAGCGCCACAGTATCTCTGAGAAGATTCTGGGTTTCCGCGGCCCTCGCTAGCAGCGCCTCGTTGGCCTTGATGTCCTTCTTCAAGTCCGCCTCCCGTTTCTTGGCGCCGTCCAACGTCTCCGTCAGGGTGGCCAGCTTCAGCTCCAGATCAGCATTGGAATTCTTGGCGGCGCGCGGCTCTTTGCCCTTCTCGGAGAGTTGGCCCTGCAGCTCACCGTGGGCAAGGGCGTCCTTCTCGCGCTCCAGCTTGAGCGCGGCAAGCTCTTCGCCACCCACCTTCAGATCAGCCTCCAGCTGCGCCACCTTTACTTCCAATTCCTTCTTGGCGGTCTCGGCAGCCGCAACCACATCCTTTGCCTCTTGGAGCGACCCGCCAAGTGCCCTTTCGCGCGCGGCAAGCTCCTCCTCGTGGATGTCAAGGTTCACTTTCCGCTGAGCCAGCTCGCCTTCTCGCGCGTACAGCTTCTCGCCGGTGAGCCGCTGCTGCTCTTCAGCTTCGGCCTTTTCGAGGAGGAAGGCCTTTCGCTCTTCAGCAAGCTGCTCCCGCTCCTCCACCAAGGCCCGGAGAGCTTCTTGGCGAAAACCCCGGAGCTCCTCCGCGCGCTTCTCTATATCCACGCTCGCTTTCGTGACGAGCGCTTCCTGGGACTCCAACTTGACTTGACGGGCGCGATAGAGCGCCAGCAGCCTCCGCAGCAGCCGCTCCTCCTTGGGCTCGTCACTGCTGCTTTCCGGCGTGTCAACGATCGACAACCCGGCGGAGGCGAGCACCTCCCCATCCAAAACTTCTCCTTCCACCGGCGCCTTGGAGCTTGACGCCCAAGGGAGCTTGATGAAGATGCCCTCGCCAGCCTTCAGATAGGCGCTGGGCTGGGGCTCCTCGAAGCCTGACGCTGCGGCAGCGGCGGAGGGATCGGCGGTCGGTGCAGCGCCTGGCGCTCCTGCGGCCTCAGGGCCGTCAGTGCGATCGCCAGATCCCCCGCCAGCTTCCTCGGCAGCAGCCTTGGCGGCCTCTTCACCGGCAGGCACATCGGCACCAGCTCCGTCTTCGGCGGCCGCGGCATCATCAGTGTTGCCGCGCGCGTCCTCTCCGCCGCCCGCCTCGGTCTCCATCGGATCCGCGGAGGGTGGACCTGACGACTGGAGAAGAATGAGAAGTCAAACAAGCACTCAATAAGAAAAATCAGCAGAAGAACACAAAGAAAGTTTCGGGCAGGAAGGATTACCTGTGCTGGGATCCGCTGTCATAAGCTCCACCACCGGCGGATCGTTAGCACTGTCCCTTGCCGGAGACTCCTCCCTTGCCGGAGGCTCCTCCCTTACCGGAGAACGCTCCCTTGCCGGGGAGTCCACCCTTGGCGGCGTAGTCGAAGCAGACGACGAGTCGGAGGGGATCACCATGCCCTCCTGATGAAGCTGTTCTGCTCCTGCACAAACAAACCAGTGATCAGATGTCAAGAAAGGAAAAGAGCAACCACGCGCACCCAGAAGCAGAAAGTAAACCATATGCTTACGCTGGGGGCTGCGCTGGGGGCTGCTCTGCGAAGTGATGGCCGGATCCGGCAAGGTGGTCTCGGGCGCGCCTCCTGTCGTCGCAGTGGGCTCGTCCTCGATGACCACCACCTGAGCCTTGGCCCTCTTCGCCGCCCTCTGGGCCAGAGTCCTGAAAAGGGAGAGTCCAGGGTGGGTCAGATCAGATGCAAGACAGGAATGGCAAGTTGAAGAACTACAAGAACAACAAGGGAATCTTACTCTTCTTCCTCTTCCTCGTCGGAGCTGAGAACGGAGAGGTCGAAGTTCGGCCCACCTCCGGCGCGACGAGGTGGAGGGGTGGGATCCCTTGGCCGCTTGGCGGGGACTGCGGCGCCAGCCCGAGATGACCCTGCCCCAGTTGCCACTGTGGCGGGAGGCGCACCCGCAGCAACCGTACTTGCCGCGGCGGAGCGCGTCGCGCGGCGCTGCGGCTGTTGACCAGCTTGCCGCCCTGCTGCGTCTCCGATCATGTGGAGGAGCCTTCTTGGCTGCACTGGGGGCTGCGTTTCGGGCCCTGTTCCCGGCAAGCTCCCCGGAGATGGCGGGCCGCTCGCACCCTCGGCAGGCTCACTCAACTTGGCATCGGGCGCGGCAAGCTCTTCTTCGTCTTCGGGCCACTCCCGCTCAGCAAGACTCATCGCCGATGCCGCGTCCGCTTCCTCCACCGTGAACCCAAATTCACCCGCGGCTGCGGCTGCCGCCGCCTCTTCCGCCCTGGTGGCGATGCGTTCCATCTCTTGATCGGTGGTGTCGCGGGTGAGGAGCTTCTTGTCGTCAGCATTGACCGCTACTTCCACTAGGCTGTCGAAGAACTGCTGCACAACGTCTCCAGCAGGCTCTTGCCAGGTTGGAGCGATCCCGTGCGAATCACACAACGGCATCATGGCGCAGATGCGGTCGCCCGAGGAGTTGTTGCACAGAGGAACGACGCCTGCCGGCAACCTGAACCACTCGGGATGCTGTGGGTCGTGCTTGAATATCTCCTTGAGTATCCCGTCCAACTCTATGACGGTGAAATTGAAGTTGAGGCCTGGGCGCAACCTCATGATATCTGCCGGGCCTCCAAATTCCCAGGCGGGTCTCCCCCTCGCCTGCTAAGGGGCGATGCACCGGCGAAGGAAATCTGCGCCGACAGCTCCTACAGTCAGCCTGGCAAGCCTGAGACGCAAGATCCAAGTGGTGGCGATCTTCAGCTTGTCGTCGTCCACGGACAGAGCGCTCCAGTCATTGCCACGCACTGATGGGGCTTGGCACAGGGCGGTGAATGGCTGCGGGCTCTCTTCTACAACCCAGCACCAATCTGCTCTCCACTCGTCCCACTTGCTGCGGAGCTCCCCCTCCAGATAGGTCTCCTTCTTGCCGGCCCGCGAGATCCAGGCGATCCCGCCGGCAAGAGGTTCCCCTCTCTCGACACGAGGCATAAAGAAATGGCGGAAGAGAGCTACGTTGGGGTGGACTCCGACAAAGTTTTTGCATAGATGGGCGAAAACTGCCATGGTCAGAATGGCGTTGGGGGTGAAGTCAAGGAGGTGGAGCCCATAGGTGTTCATGACGTCGCAAAACAAATCAGAGAATGGCGGGCAGAGCCCGCAGTAGAAGAACACGGCGAAGAAAGGATATCCGCCAACTGGAGCTACTTGCGAGGCGACGGCGGAGAGTACCTTCGTGCGCGGATGCGCCCGCGGCTCCGTCAACCAGAAGAGATAGTACCACTCC
>NC_057795.1:351135632-351141498 GCF_018294505.1 Triticum aestivum | reverse complement strand
GGAGGCATGGCGGAGGCGGTGGGGGAGATCGACGGCGCTGGTGGTGGCGGCAGCGACGGGGGCGGAGCGCTGCCCTCTTTCAACTCTGCAAGCGGAGGAGGGCGGCGGAGATTTCTGAGATTGCAGCAGCGAAGGGCGAAGGTGGGGGAAATGCCCCTGTTTCCCCTGCTTATAAAGAGGGACGGGGCGGACATTTCGGCCTTCCAAATAAACAACCACCCACGATCTCTCCCACGACTCCGCGATTGACGTGTGCTGTTACGGGGGGCGCGGTGGATACGGAGTTAGATTCGGCATAACCCAGGCTCCGCGCGTGCCCGTGCCCTGTTTTGGGCCTGGCCCAACAGCGCTCGGCACCGTGTGTGGCCCAGGCCCGGGGGCTCCTGTCGGTGTACTAGAGTAGGGGTACCCTAGTATCCCGAACTTGTGCACGGGCAGTTGCAGCGCCGCGCGGCAAGGCTTGTCGGACGACCGTCAGAGTCCTTCGTGGGTTCCTTTGGAGCCATTCAAGAACAAAGCATTCAAGATAAAGAGACAAGGCCCCGGCAAGAGGATCTTGCCGGGAAGAGACAAGGCCCCGGCAAGAGGAGCTTGCCGGGAAGGCCAACCACGACACTTCAAGAAACTTGCCGCGATGCACCGCACGTCCCGGCAAGGTCCGGTGAGCGACAAGCTTCTGGACTCGACAAGACGACGACCCCGACAAGGTACTTGCCAGGGGCCCGCTGCCACTCTGTACCCACGCTCCAGCGCACCCACCCGCGTGTCCCCATGAGGCTTCCTCAGGGGCGCGTGGCGGGAGCCTGTGCAGCCAGGGGTACGCGGTGGCAAGTGGAGATGAAGAGAAGGCCATCGTGGCAAACGGTGGCGCTCCTAATGGTCACTTTTTGCACTGTTTAGGCAACTCAGACGGGCATTCAATGACCTTGTCCCCTGCCGTTAGAGTTAGGTAGGGTGCACTGTGTCCACAGTAGCGGTAGCTGCACCAACCGCATCCTTTTCCATTTTTATCCTTCTAGTCTACGTTGCCACCTGTCGGTGACCCCTTGAAAGTATAAAAGGAGGCCCAAGCACAACATAGAAGGGGTTCGGCTCATTCAAAACATCAGGAACACTCTCATGCTCGGTCTGGCAGCGTCCATCGCTCCTGAGCAAGAATTCAATACACACACACAAGCAGCAGTAGGGTTTTACGCATCCGTGCGGCCCGAAGCTGGGTAAAACTGCTCGCGTGTACTGCCTCGATCCGCTCTTTGCGCGGCCTCCGCCCCCCTCCGAACCGAAAGGGGCCCGGTCCCCATAGGTGTTGGTGGATCAGTTTCCCCGACAGGCCAAAAAAGAGAGAAGGCCCGAATAAAAAAATAATGAGAGAAAAGAGAGAAGGGGCAATGCTATTATCCTTTTACCACACTTGTGCTTCAAAGTAGCACCATGATCTTCATGATAGAGAGTCTCCTATATTGTCACTTTCATATACTAGTGGGAATTTTTCATTATAGAACTTGGCTTGTATATTCCATTGATGGGCTTCCTCAAAGTGCCCTAGGTCTTTGTGAGCAAGTAAGTTGGATGCATACCCACTTAGTTTCTTTTTGAGCTTTCATAAACTTATGGCTCTAGTGCATCCGTTGCATGGCAATCCCTACTCACTCATAATGATATCTATTGATGGGCATCTCCACAGCCCGTTTATACACCTAGTTGATGTGAGACTATCTCCTTCTTTTTGTCTTCTCCACAACCACCTTCTATTCCACCTATAGTGTTATGTCCATGGCTCACACTCATGTATTGCATGAAAGTTGAAAAGGTTTGATAACATCAAAAGTATGAAACAATTGCTTGGCTTGTCATCGGGGTTGTGCATGATTTAAATATTTTGTGTGATGAAGATGGAGCATAGCCAGACTATATGATTTTGTAGGGATAAGCTTTCTTTGGCCATGTTATTTTGAGAAGACATAATTGCCTTGTTAGTATGCTTGAAGTACTATTGTTTTTATGTCAATATTAAACTTTTGTTTTGAATCTTACAGATCTGAACATTCATGCCACAATAAATAAATTACATGGATAAATATGCAGGTAGCATTCCACATCAAAAAAATTGTTTTTATCATTTACCTACTCGAGGACGAGCAGGAATTAAGCTTGGGGATGCTTGATACATCTCTAACGTATCTATAATTTTTGGGACAAATGCATTTTTGCCCCTAGTTGGAACCTACGCATGGGTTTTGCCCTTAATTTTCAACTCTGCTCAGTTTAGCCCTTAGATTTTCCTCCCAGGTCGCCCGAATGCCCCTTGACCGTTTGACCAATACTTTGAAAATTCATAACAAATTGATATGAACCCATAAAAATGCAAATAGGATATCAAAATGTTCAGCTAAATATTACCTTTATGTGTATGTCATCTACATTCAGGACAAAAGTATGGTTTAAAATACCTAAGGTTCCAACTACGGTAGTTTAAACATTATTAACCTTGGGTAGTTTAAACGATACTTTTGTCCTTAATGCAAATGATATGTAGATAAAGGTGATGTTAGTCTGAGCATTTTGATATCTTATTTGCATTTTTCTGAGTTCATATGAATTTGTTATGAATTTTTGAAGTATTGGTCAAACGATCAAAGGGCATTCGAGTGACCTCAGGGGAAGATCTAAGGGCAAAACTAAGGAGAGTCGAAAATTAAGGGCAAGCCCCGTTGGTAGATTCCAACTAGGGGCAAAAATGCAATTGTCCCATAATTTTTATTGTTCCATGCTATTATATTATCTGTTTTTGGTGTTTTATATGCATTAATATGCTATTTTATATTATTTTTGGGATTAACCTATTAATCTAGAGCCGAGTGCCAGTTCCTGTTTTTTCCACTGTTTTTGAGTTTCACGGATAAGGAATACCAAATGGAGTCCAAACAGAATAAAACCTTTGCGATGATTTTTCTTGGACCAGAAGACAACCAGGAGACATGGAGATGAAGTCGGAGGAGCCACGAGGCAGACACAAGGATGGAGGGCATGCCCAGGGGGGTAGGGTGCGCCCCCCATCCTTGTGGGCCCCTCATGCACCTCCTGGCCTAATTCTTGCACCTATATATTCCCTTATATCCCCAAACCAACAGGGGCATCCATGAAAACACTTTTCCACCACCCCAACCTTCTATACCCGTGAGATCCCATCTAGGGACCTTTTCTGGCACCCTTCTGGAAGGGGATTCGATCATGGAGGGCTTCTACATCAACTCTATTGCCCTTCCAATGAAGCGTGAGTAGTTTACCTCAGACCTATGGGTCCATAGCTAGTAGCTAGAAGGCTTCTTGTCTCTCTTTGATTCTCAATACCATGTTCTCCCCGATGTTCTTGGAGATCTATTCGATGTAATACCTTTTTGCGGTGTGTTTGTTGAGATCCAATGAATTGTGGATTTATGATCAGCTTATCTATGAATATTATTTGTATCTTCTCTGAATTCTTATATGCATGATTTGATATCTTTGTAATTCTCTTCGAACTATCGGTTTGGTTTGGCCAACTAGATTGGTTTTTCTTGCAATGGGAGAAGTGCTTAGCTTTGGGTTCAGCCTTGCGTTGTCCTTTCTCGGTGACAGTAGGGGCAGCAAGGCACGTATTGTATTGTTGCCATCAAGGATAAAAAGATGGGGTTTTCATCATATTGCTTGAGTTAATTGCTCTACATCATGTCATCTTGCTTAATGTGTTACTCCGTTCTTTATGAACTTAATACTCTAGATGCTTGCTGGATAGCGGTCGATGTGTGGAGTAATAGTGGTAGATGCAAAATCGTTTCGGTCTACTTGAAACGGATGTGATGCCTATATTCATGACCATTGCCTTAGATATTGTCATAACTTTGCGCTTTTCTATCAATTGCTCGGCAGTAATTTGTTCACCCACCATGCTATTTACTATCTTGAGAGAAGCCTCTAGTGAAACCTATGGCCCCGGGTCAATTTTCCATCATATAAGTTTCCGATCTATAATATTAGTTTCTGATCTACTATTTTGCAATCTTTTACTTTCTGTTCTATAAACCAAAAATACCAAAAATAATTACTTTACTGTTTATCTATCTCTATCAGATCTCACTTTTGCAGTAACCGTGAAGGGATTGACAACCCCTTTACCGCTTTGGGTGCAAGTTGTTTGATTCTTTGTGCGGGTATTCGGTAACTTGTGTGTTTTCTCCTATTGGATTGATACCTTGGTTCTCAAACTGAGGGAAATACTTATCTCTACTTTTCTTTATCACCCTTTCCTCTTCCAGGGAAAAACAAACACAAGCTCAAGAAGTTGCACGAGCATACACAGCAGGGGTAGGTGCGGATCCCCAATGTTGTCTATGATGCTGGCACGGCGCAAAAAGGCTCCGCGCCATCGCAGGCGGCATTGAGTACCTCAGCGACCCGGCCAAGCACGATGTCGCCGCTGCCTTCTGATAGCCGACATGTTAGCAACTCCCGCTCCACAAGGAGTGCAGCCCGTGTATTTGTCAACCTGCTATGAGCGTGTGAGGACGATGCTGCTGTGTAGTCGGGGACCGCATGGTGGAGCTATTGCGGCGGTGCGCGGGAATGGGTAGTGGCGGGTCCCGTCGCTCATGGCCGGCGATGCCGGCGACATCGTTGGCCATAAGGAGCATGGGGTGATGATGAGCTCTGTGGACGGGGGGCTCCGCCCGGGGGGCTCGAGTGGCCCAATGCTCAGTGCAAGCTCGGGGAGCCTCCAGAATGGGAGGGACGGGGCAAGGGTAGTACGTGGTTGGCGAAGGGGAAAGGATCTCGACACGCCCCATACCTGGCGTGCCAAATGTCGGATTCAGGGCTCTACAGACCCAAGAATGGTTCGAACTCTGGGGCGTGTGCGAAGAACTCAACCTCTCCAGCCAACCATTCTGTCTCCCCACAGCCTAGCTCGATGAACAAGGAAGAGAAAGGACTCAGCAGTTTACCCAGGTTCGGGCCACCTTGCGGTGTAAGACCCTACTCCTGCTTTGTGGTGGATGGCCTCATGAGGGTCTGGGGATGAACTAGTACAAGGGAAGAACAACCTCGCGAGGTCTGCTCTGGTGAGGCAATGAGTCGACCCCCTTCTTCGGTGGTGCTTAACCTATATTTATAGTGGCCTTGGTCCTCTTCCCCCAAAGCGTAGGCAGGAAGGAATCCCACAGTGGCCAATATGAAAGGGGGCAAGTAGTACATCTTATCCTGACGAAAGGTGGTCTTTGCGTGTAAAGTTTCTGGTTATGACGCTGCAGTGGGCTCGGTGATGACATCCTTCCTGCCGTCCTGGCGGTCTTGGTCTTGTTACACGGGAATGGAGACCTTTGCCTGATTCCACGGGACCCCGCGCCTATGCTTGCCTCCTTAGCACCAAAGAGGAAAATGGCTCCATTGTGCCCACTGGCGCCTGCCTAGCCTTGGTATTCATAGATTGCATCATCGCAACCTCGTGAGGTTGGGCACCTGCATAGAAATCTCTACTCCTCAGGAGCAGCTTGGGGTGGCCGCTCCCTCAAGAGGTCTTGGCGTCGTCCACCATGCGAGGCTTGGCCCCTCGTGAGGGTCTTTTCTTGTTGGTGTTGTGGATGGGCCATACCAGGCCATCGATGGAGCCAGGCCATGGGCCATAGGTAGGCAAGTCTGGGTACCCTAGTTCCTAGAACACTAACGGTGACGAGACGTTGGGTTTAAGGTCGTCCGGACGGGAGAATTATCCCTAGATCTACAAGCGGATAAACTATGCTACCCTTGATGCCCGTGTGAGTTTCAAGATAGCTGCAAGGTCGAAAGAGCTTGTTGAGTAGAAGAAGAATAAGCAGAAGAAGAATAAGCAGAA
>NC_057795.1:351131756-351134998 GCF_018294505.1 Triticum aestivum | reverse complement strand
GAAGAAGAAGAAGAAGAAGAAGAAGAAGAAGAAGAAGAAGAAGAAGAAGAAGAAGAAGAAGAAGAAGAAGAAGAAGAAGAAGAAGAAGAAGAAGAAGAAGAAGAAGAAGAAGAAGAAGAAGAAGAAGAAGAAGAAGAAGAAGAAGAAGAAGAAGAAGAAGAAGAAGAAGAAGAAGAAGAAGAAGAAGAAGAAGAAGAAGAAGAAGAAGAAGAAGAAGAAGAAGAAGAAGAAGAAGAAGAAGAAGAATCTGCACCAGTAGAAGGGCATTATAGATGGATGAACTATTTCCTCTCTTGTAAAAATTATATTTCCTCTCTATGTATATTGATATAGATGAACTATTTCGCTCGTGTGCATGTCTTTGGGACAAGTGTACTATGTGTACATTGATATAGGTCCGCTTGACTATAATGAACTATTTATCCGCCTAGTTTTCTCTACTACTACTTCTTGCAGTGAGAGGTATGCAATGCATGTGTCAGCAGACATGATAGCTTGTCCATGGAAGTTGAACTACGGCGACCATCATGTTTCTACCACTGCCACACACGATTCCCATGACCCGCTCCAACCAATGGCACCACAGTCCTTAATGTGCGCCTCACCCCTCTCGGCCCCACCGCTCCTCTACCTTTTGTGTGCATGACATGCGGGGCAGCTGAACTGAGGCGACCATCAAGTTTCTACCATAGCCACACGCGATTCCCACGATGCCGCTCGAACCCATGACACCACACGTCCCCCGACCTGCGCCTCACCCCTCCTAGTCCCACCGCCCCTCTACTTTTATGAGAATGACATGTGGGCCAGCTGCATTTAGGGTCCATATGTCATTGACTCAAAGGCAGGTGCACTAAGCCATTGAAGCTCGGTCCCGTGGGCCCCAAGAGGGAAATGTAACTCCTGCGCCAGGCCATGTGGTGCTCCCGCAGTACGAACTCGTCCCAAACTCGGAATTTGGTTCTTACAACTACCAATGTGCCAACCCGTCCATTGCAATGGATCTAAAGTGGTAGAATAATACTTGTTCACAAATTTGAAATATAAACACTCTAGTTTTTATATACATATATTAGTAAAAATAAATTATACTTCACTGAAGACATATTCCTCGGGCTGTTTTGATGAGGTGAGGGGCGGGTGTGGCTGGTTTCAAGATAATAATAGATTTTTAAAACATTGGAGAAAAAAATTCTAACCTTTTCCAGGGTGGCATGGTATCCGGTGCGTCGAAGCGTCTGGAGAAAAAAAGTGGAGCGCACTCTAAAGATATTTACATGCTCCCATTTAGTGGAGTGCACTCTAAACACATTATCTATTTATTTTTCTCTAGCCTTTGCTAGCCATGCAACCAAGCCATATAAGCTAGTCATGCATGCAATCCATAAATTGCAATAGATTCCAGATTGCAATGCTGTCACATCATATATTTATGACTGTTAGTCATAGGTTATTTTTTGCATTAGTATTAATCCTTCACAGTTTGGTAGAGGTAATATTAATCCAAATATTAATGTTCCATAAAACTAAACTCCAACCGCTAGAGCCGAGGCAGAGAACGTACGACGGGGCGGTGGAGGCGTCTTCGTAAGAGGATGAGAGCTCGAAGGATAATCTTGCACGTCCACCGCCACCTGCATATTGGTGCGGGACTCCTCGAGCGCCCATTGGAGCTCGCGCTCCTCCATGGAGCGGCGGAGTCACGGGATTCTCCTAAACCATGATGGGTACCATGCAGTACTCCACGTAGCCAAGGGTGCAGTGCTTGCATCCCGGGGGTACTGTTTGGAGCACACACTATACTAAGATGTTGGAGCTCCCGTGAGGCCATCTAGCGGCTTAGCTTGCTCACTTGCAAGCTATAACTCAGCGCTCGTGCTAGCCCGAGCTTCGCCACCAACCAGCTCACCGTCATCAACGCCACTGGCCACCCTAGCACCTTACCGGTGGTGGGCCCTTCCCACGCCTCCTCCCTTTCCTCTCGAAGGCCATCTCCCGTCCATGTGCCCGTGCACTTGCCTTCGCTCCGGACCAGCCGCCGCTGGGCGGAGTAAGAGAGGAGGAAGAAGATAAAAGGAGTAAGACAATGAGTGGCTGACTGCTGGGTCCCCCGTCCACCTCAGCGGGTCAAATATTTACTTGGATTAGTCTTTGCCACGTTGGCCTGACAAGCAGGACCCACCTGTTAGTTTTACTGTTTTCTTGACCAAATTTAAGAATCAATGCTCTGTGTTGCGCATTAGGCGCAGTTTCGGCGAGTTTTTGTTCCCTAGTTCAAATCTGGTACTAAGTTGTTACCCTAGCCCCAAGTGTGGTGGTTTTGGGTAAATAAATCTATGATGTATGAGTAGTACATCTATATCACTAACATTCATGCATGCAACAAACATTGGTGTGCATGATTTCACCCTGTTTTCATATTCTGTTTGGGAGTGGATTTATTTTTTCTAGTCAGAGCTCATTTTTGTAGTTGGTTTGAATTTAGACTATGCATGTATCATTGCGAGAGATAGATATAGGGAGAATATTTGTGTGACAAAGAGGGGGGCGGGGGCTGCGATACCTAAAGAGAGAGGGGCATATGCGTGTTCGAAAGACTTTGTGTGTCGTAGAGAGAGGAGTGTCCGAAAGGGAGAGAGAGGATGTGTGTGTGTGTTAGAGAGAGAGAGGTGCGTGTAACATCGGGATCGACAAGATTATGAGGTTGCGGATATGGGGGAGCAATAGTGTGTGTGCGTTGAAGGGACACACACATAGCATTTGTTCGCGTGTGAGAGAGCTGCATAGAACTTGACAGCATGGCTGGCTAGGGGTGGAAGGTTATGTGTGGTAGAAAGAGATAGTAGAGAGATAGATGAATGCTTGTTTGTTGAAAGGAGACCTAACTACATAGATGGGGGTAGCAAGAAGAAGAGAATGGTTGTGTGCCTTTTTGTCATGGGATGGAAGATAGACCAAGAGACATGCATCATGTGGAGAGGTGTGTGTGTTTCACATATTGAGTGTGTGTGAGCAAGGCACAAATACACAACTAGTGTGTGTGTGTGTGTGTGAGAGAGAGAGAGAGAGAGAGAGAGAGAAAAGCCAATTGATAGATTAAAATCGAGATCAATTTGTCACCTTTCTGTTGTCATTGTTGGGCGTGGGAAGGGGGGAGGGAGAGAAAGACATATCGAGAGTGTGTGCACGGTAGGTGCAGAGGCACAACTAGCGAGTGTGTGTGTGTGTGTGTGCGCGCGCGC